>NC_069501.1:120808257-120850757 GCF_027579735.1 Bombina bombina
ATAGTTGACCCTTTAAGCCAGTAAGCAATAGCGTCCCAGGACTTTAGTTGCACTTCTAAACAGTATTTACATAGCGTTTTTCAAGCAAAAAAAGTGCTGTTCTTTTTATATACTTGATAACAAAATGTCTCTTTAAATGTTGCTCTTTCATATTAATGATTAAAAAAAGTACACAGTGTTCCCTTAATTTTTTTAAAATAATTAATTCTCTTATTCTTTATATATATTAAGTTCAAGAATAGTAGTCAAATAATAAAAGCTTGCATTTTACATCTGGAAGAATTTGAAAAATATAGTCAAGTGTCAAAGCAAATTAGCGTAATGAAAAATAATGGGAGGGGGAGAATTATGGCATGACATATGAACTACTCTTCTCCCATAGTATCTAAAGTTCATTTATACTGCTGGTTGACAAACTCAATCAATGCAATCAACTATCTAATCTCTTTCCATAGGGGTGGAGTCGGATTCTAATTTTTAGCTCCTACTATACAAGTCATTTATAACTTCACCAACTAAAGAGGCAATGTATCCTTAAATTAAAAACTTACATCAATAAGCAGCTCCTACAAGTTTAAAGGGTCAGTCTACTCCAGAATTTTTGTTTATTACCCATTCCCCAATTTTGCATAATTAACACGGTTATATCAATATACTTTTTACTTCTGGGATTGCCTTGTTTCTAAGCCTCTGCAGACTGCCAACTTATCTCAGGACTTTTGACAGACATGCATTTTAGCTAATCAGTGCTGACTCTTAAATAACTCCACGGGAGTGAGCACAGTGTTATCTATATGACACAGTGTCTAACTGTCAAAAACTGTCACAATGCACTGAGATAAGAGGAAAATTAGCATATGAGCCTTCCTAGGTTTAGCTTTCCACTAAGAATACCAAGAAAGCAAAGCAAATATGATGATAAAAGTAAATTGGAAATTTGTTTAAAATTGCATGCCCTAGCTGAATCACGCATGTTTAATTTTGACTAGACCTGTCCCTTTTAATCTTACTGTACATTACCCATGGCTCCCATATAGTGAGCAACCCCTCTCTTTTGTGCAGTATTAGTGAAATAGTACTTGCTAATTTGTATTAGTGCTGCACTTTACACTCTATGTGTCGAATTTGGAATAAATGACAAGATTTCACTTTGCAAATGCAAACTATTGTTCAAATGATTTGTATTAGTTTAAGGCGAGGACGAAGAACCCCTTGGGTGGTGTAACTGAGCTACTTGAGGGGAGAGGTGGATTTTATTCTTTATATTTTTTCTTAAACATTTTGTATTAGATTTGTTTTTTTTTCTGCTTCCATTTCCTACGCTCAGTGCTTCTTGTTCTATTGGAATGGTTTTTATATCTCCCCCCCCCCCCTTCTATCTGAATCATGAAAGTTTAGTTTTCTCCCAGTTTCCTTTTAAAAAGCCATTTAAAGGTACATGCATCTAATTTGTTTTTCTTTCATAATTCAGAGCAAACAATTTAAAAAAAAAAGGTTTTCTATTAATTTCAGGCTTTCTTCACTCTCATGGTATTCTTTGTTGAGAGCATACCTAGGTAGGCAGTATGCACTTGTGAGGAGCACTATATGGCAGTAGTTTGTGAAAACACTGCTGCCATCTAGTGCTCTTGCAAATGTTTAACAGTTAAAATAATTATTGCAAAACTGCTGCTATATATAGTGCTTTACACACTTGAGCGGATACCACGCAAATGTAAAATTTGTTGATTCAAACTAATTGGAAAGGTTTTTTTTGTTTTATTTTTGTTTTTTGTTTCTTTATTAAAATGTTTGGGTTTCATGTCACTTTAAGTATTAGACAAAATAATATCAAAGGCCTTTTTTAAAAGATCTGTTATATTAACCATTACTATCTCATCAGGCTAAGAGCTGCACATTTCTCTTGCCGTGAAGAAATATTTTTTTGTTGCTGGCGATTATATCTCCTTTTCTCAAGCCTATAAGTGTGAATCCATCACACAAACAATTTTCTTGGTATAAATGGTTCTCCTGTCAACTCTTTATATGGTCCTTTTAATAAGTTTATTAATATTTATATATCTTACCATCTTTCAAGGTTATCATTTGATTTACAATGAAAATGTAAAATGCATGTACCGCTTTACCTAATAATGCCACCCCATGCGTAATCAGTTACATTGTTTAATTCTTCTTATACATCTTTGTATAAATTTAAGTTGATTGAAAACTCATGTGTAAATCTTGCTTTGTATTTCTACCTGCAGAAAGTTTTGTTTTCCCTCGGTGGATCGTTTCTGTACTATGCTGACCGTTTCAAGCTATACAGTGCCTTTTGTGCCAGCCACACAAAGGTTCCCAAAGTCTTAGTCAAAGGTAAGATGGAAGTAAAAATGATATAAAACTGTTCACAATGTGTGGCAGTCAAAGGGCCAGATTACAAGTGGACCGCTAATTAACGTTCCCACATTAATTGCACTAGAAGTAAGCTTTTTGTGCGCGTCGGGTTGCGCTCATTATGGGTTAGAATTAAACTGTTTTCGCTCATGCACTAACCTGACAAGCACAAAAATCAGAAGTTAGAATATTGCGTGAGCATTCACGTATTCCCCCATAGAAGTAAATAGAGGAAAAAAGTGGAAAAAAACACCCCACTCTCGCGCAAACCTGATCGCATATTCTCATGTGCGCTAACCCGACATGAAAATATGACTATTTCACAATCTAATGTTCTTTACATAACAGAATATTTTATTCATAAATATTTCTACATATATCTGATGGGGGGTTTTTCTGCAATATATATATATATATATATATATATATATATATATATATATATATATATATATATATATATATATATATATATATACAGTCGAATGCAAAAGTTTAGGCAACCCTGACAATTTTTATGATTTTCATTTATAAATAATTTGGGTGTTTGGATCAGCAATTTCATTTTGATCTATCAAATAACTGAAGGACACAGTAATATTTCAGTAGTGAAATGAGGTTTATTGGAATAGCAGAAAATGTGCAATATGCATCAAAACAAAATTAGACAGGTGCATAAATTTGGGCACCCCAACAGAAAAATCGCATCAATATTTAGTAGAGCCTCCTTTAGCAGAAATGACAGCCTCTAGACGCTCCCTATAGCCTGTAATGAGTGTCTGGATTCTGGATGAAGGTATTTTGGACCATTCCTCCTTGCAAAACATCTCCAGTTCAGTTACGTTTGATGGTTGCCGAGCATGGACAGCCCGCTTCAAATCACCCCACAGATTTTCAATGATATTCATGTCTGGGGACTAGGATGGCCATTCCAGAACATTGTACTTGTTGTTCTGCATAAATGCCAGCGTAGATTTTGAGCAGTGTTTTGGGTCGTTGTCTTGTTAAAATATCCAGCCTTGGCGTAACTTCAATTTCTTGACTGATTCCTCAACATTATTCTCAAGTATCTGCTGATATTGAGTGGAATCCATGCGACCCTCAACTTTAACAATATTCCCAGTACCAGCACTGGCCACACAGCCCCCCACAGCATGATGGAACATCCACCAAATTGTACTGTGGGTAGCAAGTGTTTGTCTTGGAACGCTGTGTTCTTTTGCCGCCATGCATAACACCCCTTGTTATGACCAAATAACTCAATCTTTGTTTCATCAGTCCACAGCACCTTCTTTCAAAAGGAAGCTGGTTTGTCCAAATGTGCGTTTATGGCATGTGTGCAGAAAAGGCTTCTTCCGCATCACTCTCCCATACAGCTTCTCCTTGTGCAAAGTGCGCTGAATTGTTGAACGATGCACAGTGACACTATCTGCAGCAAGATGATGTAGGTCTTTGGAGGTGGTCTGTGGGCTGTTTTGACCATTCTCACCATGCTTTGCCTTTGCCTCTCCGATATTTTACTTGGCCTGCCACTTCTGTCCTTAACAAGAACTGTGCCTGTGGTCTTCCATTTCCTCACAGTGGACACTGACAGCTTAAATCTCTGCAATAGCTTTTTGTAGCCTTCCTCTAAACCATAATGTTGAATAATCTTTGTTTTCAGGTCATTTGAGAGTTGTTTTGAGGCCCCCATGTTTCCACTCTTCAGAGTAGAGTCATAGAGAACAACAACTTTCAATTGGCCACCTTAAATACCTTTTCTCATGATTGGATGCACCTGTCTATGATGTTCAAGGCTTAATTGGCTCACCAAACCAATTGTGTGTTCCAATTAATCAGTGCTAGGTAGTTACAGGTATTCAAATCAACAAAATGACAAGGGTGCCCAAATTTTTGCACCTGTCTAATTTCGTTTTGATGCATATTGCACATTTTCTGTTAATCCAATAAACCTAATTTCACTACTGAAATATTACTGTGTCCTTCAGTTATTTGATAGATCAAAATGAAATTGCTGATTCAAACACCCAATTATTTATAAATGAAAATCATGGAAATTGTCAGGGGTGCCTAAACTTTTGCATACAACTGTAATATACTGTGTATGTATGTATGTGTGTGTGTGTGTGTGTGTGTGTGTATATATATATACATGATTATATATAGAACATATTCCCAAATGTGCTGAGCATCTCTATGTAAAAAAGGATATTTTACCTCACAGCTTCCTTAGCTCAGCAGAGTAAGTTCTGTGTAAAATGTTATACTCAGCTGCTCCCAGCTGTAGGTAAAAAAAAAATGAAGAAATGAACAGCAGCCAATCAGCATTAACAGTGCTGAGGTCATGAACTATTTTACTGTGATCTCATGTGATTTGACTTAACTCTCATGAGATTTAATTTAAACTTCCTTACACTGAATAGGGAAATAACATGAGAGTGCACGAGGCTCATCTCTTCGGCTGTCCCGGAACAGACATACTAATATGCTTCTTAGAAATCCTTTACAATGGGATGTGGCTACTGAGGAACTTTTGAGGTAAAATACCTTTCTTTTTTACATAGAGATGTTCTGGTGATATTTTCTAGTCAGCTTTTTACAGCTATACTGCATCAGTTTCAAGTGTTTAAACATTTGGGTATTATGGCCCTTTAACTGCAAAGGGCTCCATATATATGTCTATACATAGTGTACATATGTATTTATTTGTTTATGTATATATGTCTGTAAATACAAATGTACACACACATATATATATATATATATATATATATATATATATATATAGCAATATTTTTTTTAAATAATTTTTATTAGATGGTGTTGTTATGAGTGTAACTGTACTTTGTAATGTATTTTTGATGTGTTTTGTGCAACTTTTTAGTTGTGTGAAACAGTTAACCAGAGCCTTGAGGCAACTGTAATCATTCTAGCGTAAATTGCGATTGCGCTCAAATGATCACGCTTACTTTCAACTCGTAATACTAGCGATAAGCCAGACGAGCGCAAAACCCTGCTATAAACCCCTTATTGCTCGCAAGCAAATGTTTGCGCTCTTTTTTGGCTCAAAGTGTTTAATCACATAAAATGCTATTATGAGGAAACTCTTAATGGGTAGGCTCAAAAATAGCACTGCATTACCGTGAGCTAGCTGTTGACTTGTGGCTACATGCACCACACACATCTCTTGTCATTGACTCACCAGATGTGTTCAGATAGGTCCCAGTAGTGCATTGCTGCTCTATTTAACTCCTTTGCAGGGGAACTTCTTTTTGCCTATTTTTGAGCTATGTGAGAAATAACTTCTAACCATTCACTCCTCTTTTATTAAATGCAGAAAAAAAATATTCCTTCCATAGATCTTCATAAAATAAACAGAATACACCATTACACACTTGTATTAAAGGGACAGTCTACACTAACATTGTTATTGTTTCAAAAGATAGATAACGCCTTTCCTACCCATTCCCCAGCTTTGCACAACCAACATTGCTAGATTAATATACTTTATAACATTTAAACCTCTAAATTTCTGCCCGTTTCAAAGGCTCTATAGACAGCCTTTTAATCATATGGTGTTATATTTGCTTTTCACAACAGAGACTGCTAGTTCATGTGGGCCGTATAAATAACATTTTGCTAACGCCCGAGAAATTATTTAAGATTTAGCACAACACAGTACTAACTGCAAGTCAATAGATACAGGAGACTGCTAGTTCATGTGGCCCATATAGATAGCATTGTGCTCATGCCCGGGGAGTTATTTAAGATTTAGCACAACACAGTACTAAATGCAAGGCCATAGATAATAAATACAAAGTCTAGTGATCAGGGGGCTATCAGAAAATGCTTAGATACAAGGTAATCACAGAGGTAAAAAGTATATTAATATAACTGTTGGTTGTGCAAAACTGGGGAATGGGTAATAAAGGGATTATCTATCTTTTTAAAACAATAACAATTCTATTGTAGACTGTCCCTTTAAAGTTATGTGGGGGGGGGGGGCTTCTTTCTATTACTAGCTTGCAGCTCCAGCTGCTGCTGTGCCGGTGGTTGTTCATATTCAGGATGCACTTTATTATCTGTGCATGCATATGCATCTGACAATCTAATTATCTCAGCTGTGTACGCTGAGAATGTACAGATCACTGATGGTACTAGCAGATGACAGCAGTCATTTTGAGGGTCCTTATTGCACAATATATTGAACAATTAATTACTAAATTATGAGACACCTGTAATTTTGTTTTATGAGCACTTTTGTGCAACCTAATATCAGTGACTTCTTACTGTGCGGAGCTCAAATTTGTGAATGGTCTTTGTGTTGCAGCTAAAACAGATCCCAATTTTAAAGCATTTCTGGATGCTCAAAACCCAAGGCAGCAGCACTCCTCAACCCTGGAATCCTACCTGATCAAACCCATCCAGCGAATACTGAAATACCCACTGCTCCTAAAGGAGCTGTACTCTCTGACGGACGCGGAAAGTGAGGAGCATTACCATCTGGATGGTACGTGTCATTCAGCTTATTAAACGTCCAATTAAACCTTCTGATTTAAAGCTACGTACTGAAACCCATATAGATAATTAGCGTTCTCTAGCTCTGTGGAGCAGAGCTGGTTTCTTTAGAAGGAATACTAATGAGCATTTAATATAGCTAGAACACCAGGCTTCAGTTTTTGTCTGTTCTTTCTTAGACTGTGTTTTCATTGTGTTCCTTATAAGGTGCTCTTTATTTCACTTTGGTTGCAAATAAAATAGGAACTTAACATAGCCGCCAACCCTAGAAATAAATGATTTACAGTACACACAGTTAAAGGGACATGAAACCCAATTTTATTTCTTTCATGATTCATACAGAGCATGCAATTTTAAACAACTTTCTAATTTATTTCTTTTATTAAAATTGCTTAATTGTCTTTGTATTCTTTTGATGAAGGAACAGCAATTCACTACTGGCAGCTAGTTGAACACATCTAGTGATTTAATGACGAGTCATATATATGCAGCCCCCAATCAGCAGCTAGCTCCCAGTACTGCTCCTGAGTCTATGTATGCTTTTCATCATCGGATACCAAGAGAATGAAGCAAACTAGGGAACAAAAGTAAATTAAAACATTGTTTAACCCCTTGCGCCAAATGAATGTAGGTACTACGTCACACAGTACTTTGCCCAACGTACTGTGATAACGTAGTACCTACATTCATATTACCTACATTCAACACAGAAGTGCATGATGCGGTTCTGGCTGTCAGCTTATACAGCTGAGACTGCAGCCGGGGGTTGAAGGAATCTGCCTTCATATGGTAAGGGAGCACTGGTTGTGTTTCCTTTATCATATAAAGCCATATTGCTGACACAGACAATGTCACTATCTATATCTGCTTCGGTGATGCTGTGGGAGAGAAGGAGGTAGATGGGTGGGTGGCCCGTCACCGGAAGGGGAGGTTTCCCTATGCTACAGAAACAGTTTTACTTGGAGGGAGGGATGGGTCCAGTACACTTCGGCAAAGGGAATTATGAGAGGGGGGGCCCTACAATATGATCGCTTGCAGGGGAAGGAGGGAAGGTTGAGGGGGATTGCCACACTACAGTTTTTTAAACGAATAAATAGATTTTTAAAATAAATGTATGTAAACTGGGTACTGGCAGTACCCAAGATGGTGGAGACCATGGGGGGTTAGAGAACGGTTTGGGAGCTATCAGGGAGGAGCGAATCCTTACTGAAAATTAAAATCAAATTAATTTAATAAAAGCCCTAAATCTTCATACTGGCAGACTTTCTGTCAGTACCTAAGATGGTGAGGAGGGTGAAGGGTAGAGAGCTGTTTGGGAGGGATCAGGGAGGTACCTACATTACAATAATATTACCTTTACCAGCTAACTAATTAACCCCTTTACTGCTGGGAATTTCATAAGTGTGGTGTGCAGCTGCAATTAGTGGTCTTCTAATTACTGAAAAAACAATGGCAAAGCCATGTATGTCTGCGGTTTCTGAACAAAGGGGATCCAGAGAATCTTTTACACCCGTTTGTGTTATGACTGCACAAGCTGTATATAAATAATTTCAGTAAAAAATCCAAAGTTTGTAAAATAACTTAAGGATTTTTTTATTATTATTTGAAATGGTGGCATGAAATATACCAAAATGGGAATACATTGATTTGTCTAATAAAAAAATATATAGTTTTGATAGCTTAATAAAAAAGGCTCTATTTATGTTTCAATGGAGTGATAGCAAAAATGCTAAAAGTTCTCTGGAATTTGGGCACTTTGTTTCTGAAATTCCTGGGAGCAGAGGGGTTAAAATTGTATACATGTCCTTTTAAATCAAAGCATATCTTCTGACGAGCAGGTTGTTTAACAATTCAATCCATTATGAAGAGTCCGAAAAAGGTCTACATTTTGTTTTAACTAGATTTAATAAAAAAAAATGTCTTTTAACATCAATCTATAAAGTTCTTGTTTGCGCTACAAAGCAACCACACAGTTTTTTAATAGCAATATTTCATTCTGATTTTGGAAATAGCATCCTCTGTTTTTCAACAAATTGTGCTCCCTAATTTCAAAGCAGAAATATTTTGCTGATAACTTAGTCTTAATGAAACAACATTAGTTTAAAGTAAAAAGCAATTTTTTTAAAGCTTTTAAATACTTAGAGATGTGAAAGTCAAAATTAAACCTTTGTGCATACAATTTTAAGAGATTATTGTTTGACCAAATGTGCTTTATTCTCTCATTATCTTTTCTTCTTAAAAGGGAATAGTCCACAGCTGCATTCATTATTTTTGGGAATTCAGAACCTTGCCACTAGGAGGAGGCAAACACACCCCAGCCAAAGGCTTAAATACCTCCCCCACTTTCCTCATCCCCCAGTCATTCTTTGCCTTTCGTCACAGGAGGTTGGCAGAGAAGTGTTAACAGTTCGATATAGTCTCTTATGGAGAGTAGTACTCTTCACAATGGGAATGGCGTTTTAAGTAATCCTATCAGCCTCTCAGTGAGAACATGGATGAAAGTTAGAGTCCGGAGATGCAGGGAGAGTTCTCCTGCGAACAAATCCCGACTCATATTAACAGCTCCTTGGTAATCAGCATTGACGAGTTTTGCTGCCTACCTTTCTTCACTCAAGTCCATGTCGGAAGCAAGGCTACTATCTGTCACACTTGAAGGGCCATGTTCCTGTTCCATGGCGTAGATTCCGGTAAGATCGTTTCATTTTATTTAATTATGAGATGTATTGTTGAAGAAACAAGGTAGGGTCCCAGTGGGACCCCTTTTATCTTAAATGAGGAATCATGGGTTAATATCTCCTGAGGGGGGTTATTAAATAGGGGGGGGGCTTTAATCATGTTTGTTATATGCAATGTGTAGCTATTCTTAGGCTCACAGCCTTACGGAACATAACGGCCTTTTACTGACGCGATCTCTCAAGATTGCGTGCCCTTTTTGTGACTGGCACGGTGCACCTCTAACGAGTGCAGTTACGTTATTTTTTTGTTTTGTTTTTTTCACTTCCGTATGCTGACTGTGTTCGACCGAGAGTCTAGCTGGGGTGTTGTCTGGTTCACAGGAGGTGGTGAGTGCCCCAGCCGTTGGGGGTGTCAAAGGGTTCCAGTTCGTGTTGTCTTTTTGTAATCCCAAAATTATGGAGGATTTTGATGTACGTGACACGGATGCCTCCGATACAGAGGATGTGTCATGTGATGAATATGAAATGGCCCAGGTAATTAATGCCCATCAGTTATGTTCCGGTTGCCATTCTAGAGTACTCTCTTCTCCAGAATCTGGGAGTTTAGAGTGCGTTGAGCCTTCCGCTTTTCGAGGTTTCCAATGACCCGTGAGGCGCGTGCCCAAGACCCTTTCCCAGCTACGCACGCAGGTGTCCCTAGGGCCTTCACTGGAGAGTGGCTTGTTTCCGCCGGAGTTTACGGCACAGTTCCGTATGGCCATTTCTATGGCGCTGACTCATTTATATTTTCCAAGTGAAGTATTTCTAAGATACTGTCCGTGTTCCGTTAACCAAGGCCCGTCAAGCGTGAGATCGCCCAATTCAGTTCGGCCTTCTGGGGAAGCGTTGGCCCCTGAGGCTTCAGGTGCCCCAATCTCGGAGCCAGGGTCTTCAGCAGATCCGGCATGGGATAATTTTTCCTTCTGTTATAGGCTGGCTTGCCTGGGAGTTCTTTTAAGACATGTTTTGGCAATGTTAGAGGATCCCAGTCCTAGTGGGCCGAGGTATCCAAGGCCTTAGAAGCTGGATGGCAAAATGGATATGACATTTGGGGATGAAGCAATCTCCTTAATGTCTCTGTTTTATTTTTCTTTCTTTATGTTTTCGATTCCAGTTCTGAGCTTCGGTGAATGGGACTTCTAATCGGCTGGTCCTGTTGTCGTTTTCATTCACCTTGGACGTTCACCCGATGGGTGCTGCCTTCATTTTAATTTGTTTTTCCTTAAGCTCATGTCCTGTTAGATTTTCGTTTTATGAATGTTCTTCTCTGGAACCGATACTTGCGACTAGTGGTCGCATGGGCACTCCCTTGGAAGTTGCGCACTTGTTGAATATTAGAATTATGTTTTCTAGTTCATTTATCATTCCTTCAGGACGAATTTTTGTGGTGCTGAGACTGTCTCTTGACCTATTCTATGTACTCCGGGCTCGGATCCTACCGAAGTATGAGGCCTGTTGTTTATATGCAACTCCTCCGGACAGAGGGTTGTGACTGCCAATCTAAGGTTGGTTGGTTCGGGCTACTTGCCTGCGTTACGGATCTGCTTCTTGCAAACGGCATCATGGTTCTCAGGTCCCCGGGGACTCAGAACCGATATTTCTATTCTTTGGAAGTTGGGAGATGTGTGTGACCTTTGTGGTCTGGGGTGCCGTGCGATTAACATTTGTGTTTTCACTCGAAGTTCTTCCAGACACTGACTCTTTAACCTATTGCGTATTTTCTTGCGGTGACGAAGTATCATTTTTTCCCGCTTTGAGTGGATCGTCTGGTCTGGTTGCGCGGGCATGTTTGTCTTCCTCTGTCCGAGTTGTATTACTCTGAGAGATGGTGTGCAGGGATTCCCTGCCTTCTGTGTGTGTGTGGGGGGGGGGGGGGCTATGGTTCCAGCGTTTGCCTGCTCAAGATAGTTTCTTTGGAATCTAGTTCCTTCGGGATCTCTGACTGTTGTCTATTCCATTTTAATTCACTGGTCAGACTACGGTCTTTGACGTTCGGGTGTATTGCGTCCTCGCTGTAACGCTAGCCTTGGGGCTTGTCAGTAAAAGAGTCGAGGTCGGGTACGGATGGCCGCCCTTCGGGGGTCAGGTAGTTTTCCATTTTTCCGCGATGCTCGGTTTGGGGTTTCATGGGTGGTGCCTTATGTCAATCTCTGGGATGGCGAGCAGGGCCCTGGTTTATCATTCGCCTTTGGGTATTGATGCTGCCCTGGCTGTGTGTGTATCACGTGTTGCCGCTTGCCTACGAGAATTGTTTCTATGCGATCCATTTGCACTGGGTGCTTAATCTCAGACTGTTCAGGAGTCCTTTTTCGTCACTCTTGGGTTTGAGGCTGTTTCTAGATTGCCAAGTCTACGGACTTTAGAGGTGCGCTCCTCCTTGGAGTAGGCAGTTTAGGGTCCTTCCGAAAATTGGATCTTTCAATCGACCATTGTTGAGGACCCTGGCCTTGGTCCATGTCTCTCCGTGGATGGGTGTGGACGGTTCGGTTTCACACTTGATGTTTGTGGTCCCGCGGGCCCCTCTCGTAGGGGCAGGGGCTCTGTGAGAGATGCCTATCTGACTGTGGGTTACGCTTTAGGTTTTTCTGATGGGTCCCTACTGGTCTTCTGGTGCATTTACAATGTTCCTGTAGACTCCAGGTGTTTTCAACTGGGTTGGCGATGTGGCCGAGGGGTCTCGCCTCTATGGTAGGGTGTTGTTCTGTTGTTTCATTCCCTTCTCTTCCAGAGTAGAGTTTGGGTTCTCCGGGTTCGGAATTACCTTAGTATTTGTGGTGTCCTGGGGGCCTTTAGTCTTGCCTTGCAGACCCTTCCTGTGTTTCAGGATCCTGGAAGGGGAGCTGTGATGTAGTGTCTGGTGTCTTTGTTCCTTCAGCGAGAGGCTGAGGGTTGCTCCCGTGGGGGCTTCTACTACGTGTATCCGATATGGATGTTGAGCTTTTTGGGGACTTCTTCCCTTGGGAAATGTGCCTATTTTTGCCCCCGACTGTGTGTAGGGGGTCTCGTACCCGAGCACAATGTTTATCCTGACTCACAGTAGCATGCCGTTTGTAGCAGCGGTCTAACCGGGGACTTTGTTCTTCGTTGGTGATCCTTTCTTTTACAGTAGTCTGGACTTCGGTCTTTTGACTAGTCTTTGGGCTGGGACCGTTATCCTGGAGGGAAGGCAGGGTTGACCGTTTTTCTTGCTGTTGGTCCTCTCCTTTGAGGGAGGATATTCGATGTCCTCCTCCTTTTCTTCTGGTGTCTGGTGCCAGGAGGGGGCGCTCCTTGGAGCCGCTATTCGGAGAACTTTAAGCCCTTAGAGGTTTGCAGTTGGAACAATCTACAGCTATTTGCTTGGTGATGGTGTAACCAGTTACAGCTAATTGCTTTTGTCTGGAGGCTAACAAGCTTTGAAGCTCCTTTTGGAGGTTTGAGTTAGCAAAAGGGTCAGCCTTCCTTTTGGTGGCTGGTCTTTGCGAGTTCCTGTTTAGGCGGTTTGAGTTTCCCTTGGAGAGCTCTTTTCTAACTGCTGGGATAGTTATCCTGTTTTCTGCTATCTCTGCCTATCTAGCCTCCAGTTCTAGATATGTTATGGGGCATCGGGGGTCTCATTATTTTCCCGGAGTACTTAATGGTATGGTTTGGGATTAGGGACATGAGAGGTTCCTCGAGTCCTTTTTTGGGACATGTTTCCCTGTGTATGGATCCTTTCTTCTTCGGTCCTTGTGTTCCAGGGAGCTTGTCTCCCTGGGCGTTGACTTTGTAAGACAACCATGGGTTGCTCTCTAGGTATGGAGTGGAAAACGTTCCTTTGGATTTTCCTGGACTCTAGTTCCCTTTTGGGGGGCAGATGCAGTCCTTATCTTTGTCTGTGTACCTTCTTGGGAGTCGTGACCCGTGGGGTGGACGCCTCTGAGGTTGTTTGGGCCTGAAGGACTCTAGGTCTGAGTGGTCTCTAGTTCGGCTTTGCCGGTGGTCTGATGTGCAAGTTACCTGGACTCGGGTTTTCTTCTGTGTCGTTTGTACTTAAATGTTCGGGTGTTGAGTAATTCAGGCTGTGGTGCCTTTCGAAGGGGCCGCCTTTTGTACTCACCCATTGTTTGCATTCAGTGTCCTCTAGCTTGGGCGTTGTTTTCCCAAAAGTAATGAATGCAGCTGCGGGCTCTTCCCTTTTAAGAAGAAAAACATAAATTATGCTTACCTGATAATTTCATTTTCTTCTGAACGGAAAAATCTACAGATGCCGCCCGTGTTTTTATATCTAGGAGGCGGCTGTAATGTTTTGTTCTTCTGGCACCTTTTTTCACCCTGATATTTCTCCTACTGTTTACTTGTTCCCTTGTCAGAATGACTGGGGGATGAAGGAAGTGGGGGAGGTATTTAAGCCTTTGGCTGGGGTGTCTTTGTCTCCTCCTGGTGGACAGGTTCTGAAATCCCAAATATAAGGAATGCAGCTGTGGACTCTTCCCTTCAGAAGAAAATTAAATTATCAGGTAAGCATAATTTATGTTTTTGTTTAAAAGCATACCTAGATAGGCACAGGAGCAGCAATGCTCTACTAGGATCTAGCAGGTGATTGGTCACTATGCCTCTTGTCACTGGCTCACCAGATATGTTCACCTGGGTTCCAGACGTGCACTGCTGCTCTGGTGCTGGCTTGAACTTTGTGTTTAATAAACCCAGTGCAGAGGTTAACGCATAGTTTGAACATCTTTTTATTGATCTTTTGTTTGCATATAACATGTCAGAGCATTTTCTTTTTCACTTTTATGCCCCTTTATCACCTTAACAACGGCCAATTTACCCTGTATGTCAGCCATCTGTAGCGCTTCCAAGGCACTTGGAGAGTAGGTCTTGCAGACAGTGGCGTGATCACGCTATTTCTTAATGCCTTAAAGGGACAGTCTACTCCAAAAATGTTATTATTTAAAAAGATAGATAATGCCTTTATTACCCATTCCCCAGTTTTGCATAAACAACATGGTTATATTAATACACTGTTTACCTCCGTGATTACCTTGTATCTAAGCCTCTGCAGGCTGCCCAGATCACATGACTTTTTATTTATTATCTATTGAATTGCATTTTATCCAATTAGTGCAGTGTCTGCCACAAACCACGGGTGTTGGCACAATGTTATATTTATGGCTCACATGAACTAACAGTCTCCTGTTGTGAAAAGCAAATAAAAAAGCATGTGATAAGAGAATGTCTTTAGTGGCTTAGAAACAGACAGAAATTTAGAGGTTTAAATGTTATAAAGTATAATAATATAACAATGTTGGCTGTGCAAAGCTGGGGAATGGGTAGCAAAGGCCTTATCTATCTTTTTAAACAATAACAATTCTGGTGTAGAATGTCCCTTTAATACACGTGATTTGTGTAAGTAAAAAAAGGCAGGGCATGTTACAATTCATTCATACTGCTTTTTCATCTATAGCATACTGAGTTTGTTGATATTTGCTCACCAAAAGGGACATGCATATTATAATGATTATAGCCATGTTCCTAACACATGGGGGCAATTGATTAATATTTTAGAAGCATTAAGGGCCGCATATAAGTTTGTATCTATTAAAGTGATTGTAAACTTTAAGTATTTACTGCCTAGTATATACAATTATTATTAAAAACAGGGGAACTTTCATTGATTATATTTTTTTAAGACCTTTCATTTCTAAAACATTTAACATTTTGGAGATGCTAAACATTGCGCCGTTCTGCCGCCTGCATTTCCTAATTTATTTAGCTGAGCGATGACTAATCCGGCTTCATCCAATCGTTGCGTGCCCCACGAACTGGACGCCAAGTGGGGCGCGCAACGATTGGATGAAGCTGGATTAGTCATTGCTCAGCTAAATAAAGTAGGTCTGGTGGCACAGGTCCTGATTTAAGTAAGGTTACAGGGTTCCCTCTGTTGGCTCTTGAGTTCTAATCTCTCTAAAACACACATTCAGTTCTGCTTTTCCCTAGGGCCACAAAACTATGGTACACATTCTTATTTCTTCTTTTTTACTGGGGCTGCAAAAACTAACGCACAGAGGCAGAAGTAGCCCTTAGGCCACCAGTTGTTTTTCCTTGATATTAAATTATCATTTACATCTTCCTTTACAGTGATATTATATTGGTGCGATTCAATGTTCTTTTTAAGGCAGCATTTGTAAATCTTAGTTTTGTATTCTCTGTTTTCTCAGTGGCCATTAAAACAATGAATAAAGTGGCGAGTCATATTAATGAAATGCAGAAGATTCATGAGGAATATGGAGCGGTGTTCGATCAGCTCATTGCAGAACAAACTGGAGAAATAAAAGAGGTAAATATGTTAGGCCCTGTGGGACATTTCACACATAAAAGTAATTGTGTTGTTTATTCATATGCTTTAAAGCAGGTATGGGGAACCTTGTCACTCCTGATGTTTCAGAACTACATTACCCATAATGCTTAGGCACTCTGAAGTCCAGTTGAGCATCATGGGAAATGTAGTTCTGAAACATCTGGAGGGCCATAGTTCCCCATCCCTGCTTTAAAGGTACAGTAAAGTCAAAATAAACTTTTGTGAATCACAAAGAGCATTTGATTTTAAAATAAACTTTCCAATTTACTTTATCAAATTTGCGTTATTCTCTTTATATACTTTAAGAGTAAAGCCAGGTAGCTCCAGACCATTTATGTCTTTAGCAGTCTATGTATAATAATGTTCTAAATAATCTTGTAAACACAGTTGCCAAATAGTTAGAAACGTGCACACTCCTGAGCTCACCTAGGATTACAGTTTAATAAAGGATACCAAGAGAACTACATTTTATTATCCCTTTAAGGTACTAGTTGATTCCAAAAAGAAAAATGAATAACGTTTGTATTGCTCCTATTTGTAGAATAATACTTGTGAAATTGTATTGCAATTTTAGAAATAAGTTAAAGAACATGAAATACATTTGTCTTCAGGATTCAGATACAGCATACAGTTATGGCAGTAGCTTTGCAAGAATGTTTTACAATGTTATATATTCACAAGGGCACTAGAGGGCAGTAGTATTTTCTGCATCTTATTCTCCAGACATGTGCATGTTATGTTCCTAGAAATGCTTCTCAACTAAGAATACCCTGAGAACTAAGCAAATTTGATAATAGATGATATTTAGAAAGTTTTTAAAATTTGTTCTGTCTGAATCTCAAATTCATAATTTTGGGTTTCATGTCCCTTTGATGTAAAGATCAATATTCATCTTACTTTATTCAAATAGATTGTACAGTTAAACAACTTTACAGTTGACTTCTGTTTTTAATTGTACCCTTCTTTTTAAATCTTTTGTTGAAATGTTTGCATGAGAGCATACGTAGATAGGCACATTAATGTGCACGACTTTAGCACTGTATGTATTACATTGTTTCTACCATATAGTGCTCAAGACACATGCACACTCCTGAGCCTACCTCAGTATGCCCTCATGGAAGTGGGCTGAGAAAGTGTGCTAAATTTGATAAAAGTGAGCTGTATTTTTGTTTTATATACTTTATCTGAATCGTAAAACTTTCATTATGGCTTCCACGTCCCTTAAAGGGACCGTAATTTCATAATGAAACATTTTATAATTCAAATAGAGCATGCAATCTTAGACAACTTTCTAATTTACTTCTATGGTTTAATTTGCTTTGTTTTCTTGGTATTCTTTGTTGAAAGCTTATCTAGATATGCTCAAAAGCTGCAGTTCACTACTTGGAGCTAGCTGCTGATTATATGCCTCTTGTCATTGGTTCACACGATGTGTTCAGCTATGTGGGCATTGCTTCTCCTTCAACAAAGGATACCAAGATAATTAAGCAAATTTGATAATAGAAGTAAATTGGAAAGTTATTTAAAATTGTAAGCTCTGAGTCATCAAATAAAATAATTGGTTCCATGTCCTTTTAAACTATAAATGTTTGAAGATAGTATCAATATAGATTTGTCTATATCTTGTGACTTCTTTTGCTGTGTTGCAGGTGGCAGACTTGTCTATGGGGGACTTGTTTTTGCATAACACTGTAGTTTGGCTAAACCCACCTGCGTCTCTCGGGAAATGGAAAAAGGATCCAGAACTAGCAACATTTGGTATGTTAATAACATTATTGTACTTTGTCGTGCTACAACTATTAAAGTCTTTATACATTCTGATACAGCTCTATCTGCTTTAAAGCAAAAAAGTAATGAAAAGGACAGTATATATTGCTCAAATAAATGGGGGGGAAAGTCCTTCCTAAACCTTAAAGTGATACTAAACACTAAATACATTTCATGCACCTCCCTCTAATCATGAGTGCTGCCATTTTAGAACCTTGG
This sequence comes from Bombina bombina, assembly GCF_027579735.1. Lineage (NCBI taxonomy): Eukaryota > Metazoa > Chordata > Amphibia > Anura > Bombinatoridae > Bombina > Bombina bombina. The sequence continues at coordinate 120,826,171 of NC_069501.1, forward strand.
TTCACACTGCAGGTATCTGAAGGAGAGTTGCACATGCGCAAACAAGGCAACACTGGAATGTAGTGAAAGCTAGATTTCAACAGTATTAATTAATATTTCTCCTGTTAAGTGTAGTCAGTCCACGGGTCATCCATTACTTATGGGATATTAACTCCTCCCCAACAGGAAGTGCAAGAGGATCACCCAAGCAGAGCTGCTATATAGCTCCTCCCCTCTACGTCACACCCAGTCATTCTCTTGCACCCAACTAATAGATAGGATGTGTGAGAGGACTGTGGTGATTAAACTTAGTTTTTATATCTTCAATCAAAAGTTTGTTATTTTAAACGGCACCGGAGTGTGTTGTTTTCTTCTCAGGCAGCATTTGAAGAAGAATCTACCTGAGTTTTGTGTATGATCTTAGCGGACGTAACTAAGATCCATTTGCTGTTCTCGGCCATTCTGAGGAGTGAGGTAACTTCAGAACAGGGGACAGCGGGCAGGTTCACCTGCAAAGAGGTATGTTGCAGTATATTATTTTCTAAGGAATGGAATTGACTGAGAAAATACTGCTAATACCGATATAATGTAAGTACAGCCTTAAATGCAGTAGTAGCAACTGGTATCAGGCTGATATGTATGTATGTTTACCCTTAAGTATTTCTGGGGAATGGCACTTCACTGGGAAAATACTGTATGCATATAACTTTTAGCCTAACTTGCAGTGTGAGCGACTAGCAGCAGGCTTTTAATGACATTTCATAAATTAGATTTTAAACGTTTGCTGGCATGTTAAATCGTTTAATTATCTGAGGTACTTGGTGAAAAATTGTTTTGGGCGTTATTTTCCACATGGCTGTCGTTTGTTTTGAATTAAAACAGTTTACTGAGCTTCCCTCACTGTTGTATTGTGAGTGGGAGGGGCCTATTTTGGCGCTTTTACTACGCATTAGAAATTCAGTCACAGTCTGCCTTCTTCTCCCTGCATGATCCAGTGATCCAGGACGTCTCTACAGAGCTCAGGGGTCTTCAAAACTAGTTTTGAGGGAGGTAATCACTCACAGCAGACCTGTGAGACTGTGCTTTGACTGTGATAAAAACGCTTATATTTTCAATTGTTATCCGTTTTTTCTGATATTAAGGGTTAATCATCCATTGCTAATGAGTGCAATCCTTTGCTAAATTTATGCATTTACTGTGAAAATTTGGTTTCTATAACTAATTCGGCCACATCTGTCCAGGGGGATGCCCTTCAGCAGGCCAGACTGGACAATTGTAACAACAGACGCCAGCCTACTAGGTTGGGGCGCTGTCTGGAATTCCCTGAAGGCTCAGGGATCATGGACTCAAGAGGAGAGTCTCCTTCCAATAAACATTCTGGAATTGAGAGCAGTTCTCAATGCCCTTCTGGCTTGGCCTCAGTTAGCAACTCTGAGGTTCATCAGGTTTCAGTCGGACAACATCACGACTGTGGCTTACATCAACCATCAGGGAGGGACAAGGAGTTCCCTAGCGATGATGGAAGTATCAAAGATAATTCGCTGGGCAGAGTCTCACTCTTGCCACCTGTCAGCGATCCACATCCCAGGCGTGGAGAACTGGGAGGCGGATTTCCTAAGTCGCCAGACTTTTCATCCGAGGGAGTGGGAACTTCATCCGGAGGTCTTTGCCCAAATACTTCGACGTTGGGGCAAACCAGATATGGATCTCATGGCGTCTCGCCAGAACGCCAAGCTTCCTTGTTACGGGTCCAGGTCCAGGGACCCGGGGGCGGTCCTGATAGATGCTTTGACAGCACCTTGGACCTTCAGGATGGCTTATGTGTTTCCACCCTTCCCGATGCTTCCTCGTTTGATTGCCAGGATCAAACAGGAGAAAGCATCGGTGATTCTAATAGCGCCTGCGTGGCCACGCAGGACCTGGTATGCAGATCTAGTGGACATGTCATCCTGTCCACCTTGGTCTCTGCCTCTGAGACAGGACCTTCTAATTCAGGGTCCTTTCAAACATCAAAATCTAATTTCTCTGAAGCTGACTGCATGGAAATTGAACGCTTGATTTTATCAAAGCGTGGATTTTCGGAGTCAGTAATTGATACCTTAATACAGGCTAGGAAACCTGTTACCAGGAAAATTTACCATAAGATATGGCGTAAATACTTACACTGGTGCGAATCCAAGAGTTACTCATGGAGTAAGGTTAGGATTCCTAGGATATTGTCTTTTCTACAAGAAGGTTTAGAAAAGGGTTTATCTGCAAGTTCTTTAAAGGGACAGATCTCAGCTCTGTCCATCCTTTTACACAAACGTCTGTCAGAAGTTCCAGACGTTCAGGCTTTTTGTCAGGCTTTGGCTAGGATTAAGCCTGTGTTTAAGACTGTAGCTCCACCGTGGAGCTTAAACTTAGTTCTTAACGTTTTACAGGGTGTTCCGTTTGAACCCCTTCATTCCATTGATATCAAGCTGTTATCTTGGAAAGTTCTGTTTTTAATGGCTATTTCCTCGGCTCGTAGAGTCTCTGAGTTATCAGCCTTACATTGTGATTCTCCTTATCTGATTTTTCATTCAGATAAGGTAGTTCTGCGTACTAAACCTGGGTTCTTACCTAAGGTAGTCACTAACAAGAATATCAATCAAGAGATTGTTGTTCCATCATTGTGCCCTAACCCTTCTTCAAAGAAGGAACGACTTCTGCACAATCTAGACGTAGTCCGTGCCCTGAAATTTTATTTACAGGCAACTAAAGATTTTCGCCAAACTTCTTCCCTGTTTGTCGTTTATTCTGGACAGAGGAGAGGTCAAAAAGCATCTGCTACCTCTCTCTCTTTTTGGCTTCGTAGCATAATACGTTTAGCCTATGAGACTGCTGGACAGCAACCTCCTGAAAGGATTACAGCTCATTCTACTTGAGCTGTGGCTTCCACTTGGGCCTTTAAGAATGAGGCCTCTGTTGAACAGATTTGCAAGGCTGCAACTTGGTCTTCTCTTCATACTTTTTCCAAATTTTACAAATTTGACACTTTTGCTTCTTCGGAGGCTGTTTTTGGGAGAAAGGTTCTTCAGGCAGTGGTTCCTTCCGTATAAAGATCCTGCCTGTCCCTCCCGTCATCCGTGTACTTTAGCTTTGGTATTGGTATCCCATAAGTAATGGATGACCCGTGGACTGACTACACTTAACAGGAGAAAACATAATTTATGCTTACCTGATAAATTCCTTTCTCCTGTAGTGTAGTCAGTCCACGGCCCGCCCTGTTTTTTATGGCAGGTCTAAATTTTAAATTATACTCCAGTCACCACTGCACCCTATAGTTTCTCCTTTCTCGTTTGGTTTTCGGTCGAATGACTGGGTGTGACGTAGAGGGGAGGAGCTATATAGCAGCTCTGCTTGGGTGATCCTCTTGCACTTCCTGTTGGGGAGGAGTTAATATCCCATAAGTAATGGATGACCCGTGGACTGACTACACTACAGGAGAAAGGAATTTATCAGGTAAGCATAAATTATGTTTTTAACTACGTTCATCCAGGGGTGGCTGGGTGTGAGCCATAACGGCATATCTGATAAAATAGAGCAGTTTTGCTCCAGCATATGTGAGTACGAATTTGGTGTTGTGAATCACTCTTCCCCTAGGATGCAGGTGATTACTTGCCCATTTTTTTTTTTTACATTTTATTGGGCTGGGTGTGGGCTATTACAGAGCCCCTATATCCTGTTTTTATTAAATTACAGAATGATGAGATCCATCAGATATTTAGTATATTCAGCTTTGTCTTTATGCGAATCTTCAATTTGATATAGAATTACCATTGTAACTGGCAGTAAAATCCTCTGCCTGAGCAACACTCTATGTATCAGTTTAGAAATCCTATCATAATAATAATGCTTCAAACAAGCATCACATCAGAGTATTAAGTGTGATATTCTGTGATTTGTCTCATGTGGAGCTCAGTCTCAATAGCCCATTATATGTTTAACTCCTTTTTGCTCACTTTCTGTTTAAACAAAAGTGTATGATCCTATCAGGAAATAACATAATCTTTAACAAGTTGACATTTGGCATTAGGTAGTTTACCAGCAGATGGCTATGTGCTTATTGCTTCTGTTAGCGATTCCCACCTGCTGTTTATACAACAGATGAAGGTCAAGAAGACGAAATTACAGGTCATTCTGTAACATTCTGATATAGCAGTAACAAACTGCATGCTGGTGTATTTTACACAACAAAACAAATATTGTTTATTTAAATGAGTAAGTAAAATACATTTACAGTGAATGCTTTTTAAACATAATAAAATAAAAATCCTAATACTCCTGCTGATTATTGCTTATAATTGTAATAACTTAAATTTATTTATTTCTCTTTTTTTTTCTTCCAGTTTTTAAGACCGCAGTAGTTTTGGTTTACAAAGATAGTTCCAAGCAAAAAAAGAAACTTGTAAGTAATAAGTTTATTTTTTATTTTTTTTAAGACAGTAATTTTTGTTACATATATATATTTTTTTTTAACAACTGTGTTTCTACTGTGCAGCCAATTAGTGCATTTGAAAGCTTGCTACTAGATATAACAAAAGGCTTAAGGGGCCGGTATAATTCTAATGACACTCTAATTTGTTAGAGTTTATCCCTAGCGATGTTGCAGATCTTGTGTTTAACCCCCGCAAAGGGAACCACTGGTCCTGAGCAAAAAAAACTGCCACATAGCTACTTGCACAAGCCAGCTGCAGCGTCGCTAGTAGGGTTGCCACCTCAGCCATGTTTTCCTGGACACTTATGAGTTACACAAGCTGCAGGGTGTGCAGGGAGGAACATTTATTGTGTTTCTGGACAGCACTATTTATATTCCTCCCTGCAGCATGTGTAACTTATAAGTGTTCTGTATTTTAAGGGACAGGTGGCAACCCTAGTCGCTAGTGACATTCTGCAGTTACTATGTGTTCACCACTGCTAAGGTGTTAAACAAAGTGTGAGTCAAGTAATTAGGCTCCAGATAAAGACATAGATGGTGTGACTTTAAAGGGACAGTGTAAAGGATTATTTTCTCCTTAATATGTTCCCAGTAAAATAGCTGCATAGTGTTACATGTATTTAAAATTGCCCTTAAGATGTATTCTTGGATTTTAAATAGCTGATTCACTGAATCCACTACCTATGACAAATTTAGTAACTAGACAATTAATTACTGCACTAGATCCTCAGTACAAAACATCACTTTCAGACTCTTCTCTGACAGCAGCAAATGCGCTTACAGAATAACCAGCCATAAATAAGTGAATTCGGACTTACTAGAGATCTTCACACCTTGTGTTGGCGTCTCTTAACAGCGTCCGCATTGCAAGCACTGACTGTAGGATATCTGGGTCAGAGGCTCCATATCAAATACATACTGGAGAACCCTATGGGAAAAACAGTCCAAGCCAATGCTCACAGTGTAGAAAACCCAGACCGGTTCACCCAGTAAAAAAGTGAAACTTTATTGCGATCATAAAAGATACATAGCACACAGTTAAAAACGGCTGCAGGTGCACCTACAAGTATACATAGCAAAAATAGAAAGTGGAGGTATGGTACTCCTCACATCTGACCCATTTCGATAGTACCCATTTGTTGGTAGTTCCGCCTCCTTTATATAAGCGTCATTTTCTGATTGGATTATTTCGGCAAGCCCTCCTAAGTGATACATACAGTGTATAAACATAAAAGATACATGTATGTGTATATATATATATATATATATATCTATATATATATATATATATATATATATAAACTCAACAATTACAGGTAATACTGTGTTAATCTATAAATGATACAATTGTTACAACTAATGTTTAGACGGCAGCTCAATAAGCTATTATATTTTTTGCAGAACCCTTAGACTATAGAGTTAATCAATTTGTCTCATTAGGTTATAGATCTAAATGTTTACATATTGGGAGCATCAATAGAATGTGTTAGAGTTAGACAACACAAAGATTTAAAATGATCTACCTTTCACTCCTTTTAGTTAAGATTCCCAATGGTTTATCAGGTCCCATTGAGTAATGGATCACCATGAAAGAAAGGACCTGATAAACCATTGGGAATCTTAACTAAAAGTAGTGAAAGGTAGATCATTTTAAGTCTTTGTGTTGTCTAACATTCTAAATGTGCAGCCGTTTTTAACTGTGTGCTACAGTATGTGTCTTTTTTCAAAGTTTCAATTTTTTATTGGATGAGCCGGTCTGGGTTTTCTACACTGTGAAATTTTAGTAACTAAGCATTGTCCTTTTTATATCAAGAGATAAGATGAGGAGGGCTGCACTTCCTGCAGGCTCAGCCCTATTGAATGTATTCTTGACAACAGTGGATGGAGGGCAGTACACCTAAAGGTTGCATTTCCCATATATTTAATACCCTGCAGTTTATAGAACAAAAAATTGGAAACAAATTATAGTAAACAATTTTAAAGTACAGTGTCCCTTTATGTAACAGCATACCTGTGTATCCTCCAGTCACCAGCTATAGCCTAATCTGCAGTGTGCTACTTTGACTATGTAACCCGTTAGTAGTGGTTAAACATGTATTGTGAGAATGGACTTTAAAAATAACATCCTTTAGCAAAATAGATTTTTTTATTTTTAAAGTAGAATATCCCTTTATTTGTACTTAAAGGGACTTAATACGTTTTTGTGTTAGAGCGTCTTTTTTTTAAAGACATATTAATAATAGTGCTGAATAAACCAAATTATTGTCAGAATGGAAGACCTTTGGGAATTATCAACCAGCACACATTAATACAGTATAAATTGTGCACAAACATGGCTTTCCTGATTGTTTGAATGTGATTTCAAATAGCTTTATTATCTAACCATTTGAATACAAAAAATAAAATAAAGGTTTAATTTGTTTTAATCCTGCAATGTCTCTTTAAGTTGCACATCAGCATAAAGCTTTTACAAATGCTATTCAATGATACTTCATTGAATAAATAAACGTTTTATAGACTATACTGCAGTAAGTATTATAAGGACATTGACATGGTTCTGTTTTACAATTCCATAGCTATAAAATGAGAAGTCGCATTTTAAGAGCATTCTGCAACGGTCTATGAACGAGTTTGTTTCAAATACTTCCTACATTATATATTGCAAGAGATCTGTACTTCCTGATAAAAAAGTGAATCAGGAGTGAGTTAAAAGGGACATGATACTCTGACATTTTCTTTGTGCTGTCTAAACGAGAATGTTTCAAAATGTATTACAGCGTTTTTTTGTTGTTTTTTTGGATGTACCTAACAAATGTATCTTTTTCTGTATCAGCCAGTGAGTAGTTGAGCACTTAAAGAGATATAAAACCCACATTTTTTATTTCATGATTCAGATAGAGCAATTTTAAGCTTAGGAGCTGGTCCATTTTTGGTTCAGCACCCTGGGTAACTTTTGCTGATTGGTAGCTACCTTTAGCCACCAATCAGCAAGTGCTACCCAGGTTCTGAACCAAAAATGGGCTGGCTCCTAAACTTACATTTCTGCTTTTCAAATAAAGATACCAAGAGAACTAAGAAAAATTGATAATTTAGTAAATTAGAAAGTTGCTTAAAGGGACACTGAACTCAAACAAAAATTTTCTTTCGTAATTCAGATAGAGCATAACATTTTAAGCAACTTTCTAATTTACTCCTATTATCAATTTTTCTTTATTCTCTTGGTATCTTTATTTGAAATGCAAAAATGTAAGTTTAGATTGCGGCCCATTTTTGGTGAACAACCTGGGTTGTCCTTGCTGATTGGTGGATAAATTCATTCACCAATAAAAAAAAGTGCTGTCTGAACCAAGAAAAAAGCTTAGATGCCTTCTTTTTCAAATAAAGATAGCAAGAGAACGATGAAAAATTGATATTAGGAGTAAATTAGAAAGTTGCTTAAAATTGCATGCTCTATCTGAATCATGAAAGTTTAATTTTGACTGGACTGTCCCTTTAAGCAGGCACTTTGTTAGTTTCACTTTAAATGTAAACATGTTTTACATAATCTTTTTTTAGGTAAACATATATATATATATATATATATATATATAAATAATGTATTGGACAGCTGCTCTTTCATATACAGTACATGATAACACAAAAATTGAGTAATATATCCATTTAATGCATAATTTAAAAGTTACAGAAAAATGTAACTTACAAATGTTTTATTTATGGTAATGATAAATAGTATTTAATAAGGGGCAACAATGTTTCAATAATATATAAAATGTATACATCATTTTTCTGTAGGGTGGATCCCATCGTGCATCAATGTTTGAGGATCGAGATCCATTTCGGTTCCGTCACATGATTCCTACTGAGGCTTTACAAGTTCGAACTCTGACAACATCAGGTAAAGACTTCAACAATGTAATTTATCTACAAACAATTGTAGTTTCAAAGTTTGTGTAACAATTATATATTTGTAATAGTATTATTGCTAATTTGTAGTTATTGTTAGTATTTGTGACTAATCAAGCCTTCTCAGCGTCACAATAGAGGGATGTGGGCATGAAGGGGTTAATGGCACACAGCTCTGGTTCCCTTATCCTTGCAACTCTGCAAAAGGACTTTCAAGGAGACACTACATTAACCCCAGATCTTGGTCACGCTGCTCTAACAATTTCTCTTTCTGCCGCCACCAAAACTTTTAAATTAAAGGGGAGTTTTGGGGAACCCCTAACAACTCACACTATTTAACAGTTAGGTATAACGTGCCTTTCACCTTGTCTCAACAGGAGTGTGAATTCAGATATTAGAGCCCAAAAGACAGAATGAGATTTTCTACGTGTTTAATAACAAAAATATCAACACAGGTTACACAGTGCAAAATTATAAAGACATTCAGAATAACATACAAATACAAAGCTACGGTTCTTTAAAAACAAAATGGGACATAAAAATAGAAACACAATATCTTACTTATTATCAAATTCCTTTAGATATGTGGAGAGCTGCTGATCATGTTGGTGTCTTTGGTCCCCAGGGCAGTTCTGCCTAAAAAGTCTGTCTCTTGCATACTTGAATCAAATTCTCTTTGTCTTGTCAAAGACAACGCCCTGGTTATGATTTACGAGTTCAACCAATTACAAACAAGTCTTAGCCCCCACTATCAGTCTCCAAGGGGAGGAGCGTTCTGCATTTCTACACACAGTTACACTACTGAGGAGGGGGGGAGGAAGGAGGGGGGGGGATCTCAGCTTACAGCTTTCTGAAAGCAGACTTCACACACACAGAAAAAAGCAATTCACCTTAACCACTTCCAGGCTGAGACAATACCACCTCTGCTGAGTAGCCAATCCAGGTATCAACTACTCCACATGATTATATCACGACACCTCCCCTTTCTTTCATGTAATTGGCAAGAGTCCATGAGCTAGTGACGTATGGGATATACATTCCTACCAGGAGGGGCAAAGTTTCCCAAACCTCAAAATGCCTATAAATACACCCCCCACCACATCCACAATTCAGTTTTACAAACTTTGCCTCCTATGGAGGTGGTGAAGTAAGTTTGTGCTAGATTTCTACGTTGATATGCGCTTCTCAGCATGCTGAAGTCCGGTTCCTCTCAGAGTGCAGTGAATGACAGAGAGATGTGAAGGGAGTATTACCTATTGAATGCAATGGTCATCCTAACTGGGATCTATTTCATAGGTTCTCTGTTATCGGTCATAGAGATTCATCTCCTACCTCCCTTTTCAGATCGACGATATACTCTTATATACCATTACCTCTGCTGATTCTCGTTTCAGTACTGGTTTGGCTATCTACTTTATGTAGATAAGTGTCTTTTGGTAAGTATGTTTTCCTTTATTTAAGACACTCTTAGCTATGGTTTGGCACTTTAAATGTAAAGTTCTAAATATAATGTTTGTACTTATATTGGCCATGATTCAGGTTTATCAGTATATTTCCTTTTTTACAGACTGTCCGTTTCATTTTGGGAAATGCACATATAAAAAAAAATAAAAAAAATTCTTACCTGAAATTTTTCAAAATTGACTTTTCTCTTGTAAGGTGTATCCATTCCACGGATCATCCATTACTTGTGGGATATTCTCCTTCCCAACAGGAAGTTGCAAGAGGATAACCCACAGCAGAGCTGCTATATAGCTCCTCCCCTAACTGCCATATCCAGTCATTCTCTTGCAACTCTCGACAAGCATGGAGGTAGTAAGAGAGAAGTGGTGAAATATAGTTGTTTTTTCTCTTCAATCAAAAGTTTGTTATTTTTAAATGGTACCGGAGTTGTACTATTTTGTCCCAGGTAGAAAATAGAAGAAGAATCTGCCTGTGATCTCTATGATCTTAGCAGGTTGTAACTAAGATCCATTGCTGTTCTCACACATAACTGAAGAGAGAGGTAACTTCAGCTGGGGAATGGCGTGCAGGTTATCCTGCTATGAGGTATGTGCAGTTAAATTTTTTTTCTAGAGATGTAAATGCTAGAAAATGCTGCTGATACCAGATTTATGTAAGGTAAGCCTGAATACAGTGATTTAATAGCGACTGGTATCATGCTTACTTTCAGAGGTAATACTCTTATAGATTTGCAATATAAAACGTTTGCTGGAAATGTTTAAGCGTTTTTATATATGCTTTGGTGATACAACTTTATTGGGGCCTAGTTTTTTCCACATGGCTGCCTTAAATTTGCCTAGAAACAGTTTCCTGAGGCTTTCCACTGTCTTAACATGAGTGGGAGGGGCCTAATTTAGCGCTTTATTGCGCAGTAACTATTACAGACTGAGACATCTAGCTTCCTCCAGGAGTCCCCTGAATGCTATAGGACCTCTCTAAAGGGCTCTTAGGCTTTCCAAAGTCGTTTATTTGGGAAGGTAGGGCCACAGCAGAGCTGTGGCAGTTTGTTGTGACTGTTAAAAAAGTCTATCGTTTTTTTTTTATCCGTTTTTTGAACTAAGGGGTTAATCATCCATTTGCAAGTGGGTGCAATGCTCTGTTAGCTTATTATACACACTGTAAAAATTTTGTTTGATTTACTGCTTTTTTTCACTGTTTTTCAAATTCTGACAAAATTTGTTTCTCTTAAAGGCACAGTACCGTTTTTATTTTTTGCTTGTTAACTTGATTTAAAGTGTTTTCCAAGCTTGCTAGTCTGTTTAAACATGTCTGACATAGAGGAAACTCCTTGTTCATTATGTTTAGAAGCCATGGTGGAACCCCCTCTTAGAATGTGTACCAAATGTACTGATTTCACTTTAAGCAATAAAGATCATATTCTGTCTTTAAAAGATTTATCACCAGAGGAATCTGACGAGGGGGAAGTTATGCCGACTAACTCGCCCCACGTGTCAGACCCTTTGACTCCCGCTCAAGGGACTCGCGCTCTAATGGCGCCAAGTACATCTAGCGCGCCCATGACGTTTACTTTACAAGACATGGCGGCAGTCATGGATAATACACTGTCAGCGGTATTATCCAGACTACCTGGGTTTAGAGGAAAGCGAGATAGCTCTGGAGTTAGAAGAAATACAGAGCATACTGACGCTTTAAGAGCTATGTCTGATACTCCCTCACAATATGCAGAAGCTGAGGAAGGAGAGCTTCTTTCTGTGGGTGATGTTTCTGACTCAGGGAAGAGGATTCAACCTGATTCTGATATGTCTACATTTAAATTTAATCTTGAACACCTCTGCGTATTGCTCAGGGAGGTTTTAGCTGCTCTGAATGACTGTGATACAATTGCAGTGCCAGAGAAATTGTGTAGATTGGATAAATACTATGCAGTGCCGGTGTGCACTGATGTTTTTCCTATACCTAAAAGGTTTACAGAAATTATTACTAAGGAATGGGATAGACCAGGTGTGCCGTTCTCTCCCCCTCCTATTTTTAAGAAAATGTTTTCAATAGATGCCACCACACGGGACTTATGGCAGACAGTCCCTGAGGTGGAGGGAGCAGTTTCTACCCTAGCTAAGCGTACTACTATCCCTGTTGAGGGCAGTTGTGCTTTCTTAGATCCAATGGATAAAAAGTTAGAAGGTTACCTTAAGAAAATGTTTATTCAACAAGGTTTTATTCTACAGCCCCTTGCATGCATTGCCCCAGTCACTGCTGCTGCGGCTTTGTGGTTTGAGTCTCTAGAAGAGGCTTTACAGGTAGAGACCCCATTGGATGACATACTTGACAAGCTTAGAGCACTTAAGCTAGCCAATTCTTTTGTTTCTGATGCCATTGTTCATTTGACAAAATGGCTAAGAATTCTGGTTTTGCTATTCAGGCGCGCAGGGCGCTATGGCTTAAATCATGGTTAGCTGACGTTACTTCAAAGTCTAAGCTGCTTAACATTCCCTTCAAGGGGCAAACCCTATTCGGGCCTGGTTTGAAGGAGATAATTTCTGATATCACTGGAGGAAAAGGTCATGCCCTTCCTCAGGATAGGTCCAAATCAAGGGCCAAACAGACTAATTTTCGTGCCTTTCGAAACTTCAAGGCGAGTGCGGCATCAACTTCCTCTAATGCAAAACAAGAGGGAACTTTTGCCCAGTCCAATCTGGTCTGGAGACCTAACCAGACCTGGAACAAAGGTAAGCAGGCCAAGAAGCCTGCTGCTGCTGCCTCTAAGACAGCATGAAGGATCGGCCCCCCTATCCGGTAACGGATCTAGTAGGGGTCAGACTTTCGCTCTTCTCCCAGGCTTGGGCAAGAGATGTCCAGGATCCCTGGGCGTTGGAAATTGTATCCCAGGGATATCTTCTGGACTTCAGAGCTTCTCCTCCAAAAGGGAGATTTCACCTTTCACAATTATCTGCAAACCAGATAAAGAGAGAGGCATTCTTACACTGTGTTCAAGACCTCCTAGTTATGGGAGTGATCCATCCAGTTCCAAGAGAGGAACAGGGACAGGGATTTTACTCAAATCTGTTTGGGGTTCCCAAAAAAGAGGGAACCTTCAGACCAATTTTAGATCTCAAGATCTTAAACAAATTCCTCAGAGTCCCATCATTCAAGATGGAGACTATTCGTACCATCCTACCTATGATCCAGGAGGGTCAATACATGACTACAGTGGATTTAAAGGATGCTTATCTTCATATTCCGATACACAAAGATCATCATCGGTTTCTCAGGTTTGCCTTCCTAGACAGGCATTACCAGTTTGTAGCTCTTCCCTTTGGGTTAGCTACAGCCCCAAGAATCTTTACAAAGGTTCTGGGGTCACTTCTGGCGGTCCTAAGACCGCGGGGCATAGCAGTGGCCCCTTATTTAGACGACATCCTGATACAGGCGTCAAAATTCCAAATTGCCAAGTCTCATACGGACATAGTTCTGGCATTTTTGAGGTCGCATGGGTGGAAGGTGAACGAAGAAAAGAGTTCTCTATCCCCTCTCACAAGAGTCTCCTTTCTGGGAACTCTAATAGATTCTGTAGAAATGAGGATTTACCTGACAGAGTCCAGGTTATCAAAACTTCTAAATTCCTGCCATGTTCTTTATTCCACTTCTCGCCCTTCGGTGGCTCAGTTTATGGAAGTAATCGGCTTAATGGTAGCGGCAATGGACATAGTGCCGTTTGCACTCCTACATCTCAGACCGCTGCAACTCTGCATGCTCAGTCAGTGGAATGGGGATTACACAGATTTGTCCCCTCTACTAAATCTGGATCAAGAGACCAGGGATTCTCTTCTCTGGTGGCTATCTCGGGTCCATCTGTCCAAAGGTATGACCTTTCGCAGGCCAGATTGGACAATTGTAACGACAGATGCCAGCCTTCTAGGCTGGGGGGCAGTCTGGAACTCCTTGAAGGCTCAGGGATCATGGACTCAAGAGGAGACACTCCTTCCAATAAACATTCTGGAACTGAGAGCGATATTCAATGCTCTTCAGGCTTGGCCTCAGCTAGCGACAATGAGGTTCATCAGATTTCAGTCGGACAACATCACGACTGTGGCTTACATCAACCATCAAGGGGGAACAAGGAGTTCCCTAGCGATGTTAGAAGTCTCAAAGATAATTCGCTGGGCAGAGATTCACTCATGCCACCTATCAGCTATCCATATCCCAGGTGTAGAGAACTGGGAGGCGGATTTTCTAAGTCGTCAGACTTTTCATCCGGGGGAGTGGGAACTCCATCCGGAGGTGTTTGCTCAATTGATTCATCGTTGGGGCAAACCAGAACTGGATCTCATGGCGTCTCGCCAGAACGACAAACTTCCTTGTTACAGATCCAGGTCCAGGGATCCCAAGGCGACGCTGATAGATGCTCTAGCAGCACCTTGGTCTTTCAACCTGGCTTATGTGTTTCCACCGTTTCCTCTGCTCCCTCGTCTGATTGCCAAAATCAAGCAGGAGAGAGCATCAGTGATCTTGATAGCGCCTGCGTGGCCACGCAGGACTTGGTATGCAGATCTGGTGGACATGTCATCCTTTCCACCATGGACTCTGCCGCTGAGACAGGACCTTCTACTTCAAGGTCCTTTCAACCATCCAAATCTAATTTCTCTGAGACTGACTGCCTGGAGATTGAACGCTTGATTTTATCAAAGCGTGGCTTCTCCGAGTCAGTCATTGATACCTTAATTCAGGCACGAAAGCCTGTCACCAGGAAAATCTATCATAAGATATGGCGTAAATATCTTTATTGGTGTGAATCCAAGGGTTACTCATGGAGTAAGGTCAGGATTCCCAAGATATTATCTTTTCTCCAAGAAGGATTGGAAAAAGGATTGTCAGCTAGTTCCTTAAAGGGACAGATTTCTGCTCTGTCTATTCTTTTGCACACGCGTCTAAACCTGTTGCTCCGCCATGGAGCTTAAATTTGGTTCTTAAAGTTCTTCAAGGGGTTCCGTTTGAACCTCTTCATTCCATAGATATCAAACTTTTATCTTGGAAAGTTCTTTTTTTGGTAGCTATTTCCTTGGCTCGTAGAGTTTCCGAGTTATCTGCCTTACAATGTGATTCTCCTTATCTGATCTTCCATGCAGATAAGGTAGTTCCGCGTACCAAACCTGGGTTTTTACCTAAGGTGGTATCTAATAAGAATATCAATCAGGAGATTCATCATTGTGTCCTAATCCTTCTTCAAAGAAGGAACGTCTGTTACACAATCTTGATGTGGTTCGTGCTTTAAAGTATTATTTACAAGCTACTAAAGATTTTTGTCAAACATCTGCTTTGTTTGTTGTCTACTCTGGACAGAGGAGAGGCCAAAAGGCTTCGGCAACCTCTCTTTCGTTTTGGCTAAGAAGCATAATCCGCTTAGTTTACGAGACTGCTGGCCAGCAGCCTCCTGAAAGGATTACAGCTCATTCTACTAGAGCTGTGGCTTCCACATGGGCCTTTAAAAATGAGGCTTCTGTTGAACAGATTTGCAAGGCGGCGACTTGGTCTTTGCTTCATACCTTTTCAAAATTCTATAAATTTGATACTTTTACTTCTTCGGAGGCTATTTTTGGGAGAAAGGTTTTACAGGCAGTGGTACCTTCCGTTTAAGTACCTGCCTTGTCCCTCCCTTCATCCGTGTACTTTAGCTTTGGTATTGGTATCCCACAAGTAATGGATGATCCGTGGACTGGATACACCTTACAAGAGAAAACATAATTTATGCTTACCTGATCCTGATAAATTTATTTCTCTTGTGGTGTATCCAGTCCACGGCCCGCCCTGTCATTTTAAGGCAGGTATTTTTTAACTTTAAACTACAGTCACCACTGCACCCTATGGTTTCTCCTTTCTCTGCTTGTCTTCGGTCGAATGACTGGATATGGCAGTTAGGGGAGCAGCTATATAGCAGCTCTGCTGTGGGTGATCCTCTTGCAACTTCCTGTTGGGAAGGAGAATATCCCACAAGTAATGGATGATCCGTGGACTGGATACACCACAAGAGAAATAAATTTATCAGGTAAGCATAAATTATGTTTTTTTCCAAATTGCGGGCTGTTAGGCTCGCGGGTGCGCAAAATGCTATAATTTATTGCGCGATACTTTTTTGCCGCGAGAATTACGTTTGTTGACGTATTTTCGTCATTTTCGGCGTCTTACTTGGTGCCGAAAATTTTCACGTAGTTGCGTCATCTATGACGCTCGTGTTTGTTGCAGACGTTTTTGGCTCCAAAAAATATTTTGTCAGTTGTGGGCGTCATACTTGGCGCCAGACTTTTGACATTATTTAAGTCTTCATGTATTTTTGCTTCTGGTTTCCAGAGGCTTATTCTGTTTGCATTTTTTCCCATTCCTGAAACTGTCATATAAGGAAATTGATCATTTTGCTTTATATGTTCTTTTTTCTATTACATATTGCAAGATGTCCCAATCTGACCCTGTATCAGAATCTACTTCTGGAATGCTGCTGCCTGATGTCGGTTCTACCAAAGCTAAGTTCATTTGTTGTAAACTTGTGGTAACTGTTCCTCCGGCTGTAGTTTGTGTTAGTTGTCATGATAAACTTTCAAACGCAGACAATATTTCCATTGGTAATAATCCATTACCTGTTGTTGTTCCTTCAACATCTAATGTTCAGGATATTCCTGTTAATGTGAGAGAATTTGTTTCTAATTCTATTCAGAAGGCCCTGTCTGTTATACCACCTTCTAATAAACGTAAAAGGTCTTTTAAAACTTCTCATAAATTCGATGAATTTTTAAATGACCTAAATCAGAATGAGGTATCTATCCCTGATGAGGATCTATCTGGTTCAGAAGATTCTGCCTCAGATATTGACACTGACAAAACTTCATATTTATTTAAAATGGAGTATATTCGTTCTTTATTAAAAGAGGTGTTGATTGCATTAGATATGGAGGAGACTAGTCCTTTTGATATTATAACCAGTAAACGTTTAAATTCGGTTTTTAAACCTCATGTAGTTATTCCAGAGTTTTTTCCAGTTCCTGATGCTATTTCAGAGGTAATTTCTAGGGAATGGAATAGTCTGGGTACTTCATTTACTCCTCCTTCAAGGTTTAAGAGACTGTACCCTTTGCCGACTGATAGATTGGAGTTTTGGGAAAAGATCCCCAAAGTTGATGGGGCTATCTCTACTCTTGCTAAGCGTACTACTATTCCTACGGCAGATAGTACTTCTTTTAAAGATCCTTTAGATAGGAAGCTTGAATCTTATCTAAGGAAGGCTTATTTATGTTCAGGTCATCTTCTTAGGCCTGCTATTTCTTTGGCTGATGTTGCTGCAGCTTCAACTTTTTGGTTGGAAACTTTAGCGCAACAAGTACCAGATCCTAATATGTATAGCATTGTTAAGCTAATTCAACATGCTAATAATTTCATTTGTGATGACATTTTTTATATCATTAGAATTGATGTCAGGTATATGTCTTTAGCTATTTTAGCTAGAAGAGCTTTATGGCTTAAATCTTGGAATGCGGATATGACTTCTAAGTCAACGTTGCTATCTCTATCTTTTCAAGGTAATACATTATTTGGTTCTCAGTTGGATTCTATAATTTCAACTGTCACTGGGGGGAAGGGAGCCTTTTTGCCTCAGGATAAAAAATCTAAGGGTAAATTTAGGGCTGCTCACCGTTTTCGTTCCTTTCGTCAGAATAAGGAACAGAAACCTGACCCTTCCACTAAAGGAACGGTTTCCAATTGGAAGCCTTCTCCAGTCTGGAATAAATCCAAGCCTTTTAGAAAATCAAAACCAACCCCCAAGTCCACATGAAGGTGCGGCCCTCATTCCAGCACAGCTGGTAGGGGCAAACTTCGATTTTTCAAGAATGTTTGGATCAATTCAATCCAAAATCATTGGATTCAGAACATTGTTTCTCAAGGGTACAGAATAGGTTTCAAGGTAAGACCGCCTGTGAGAAGTTTCTTTCTTTCACGCATTCCAGTGAACCCAGTAAAGGCTCAGGCTTTCCTGAAGTGTGTTTCAGACCTGGAGTTATCCGGGGTAATTGTGCCAGTTCCATATCTGGAACAGGGTCTGGGGTTTTATTCAAATCTGTTCATTGTTCCAAAGAAAGAGAATTCTTTCAGACCAGTTCTGGATCTAAAAATTTTGAATCGTTATGTAAGAATACCAACATTCAAAATGGTGACTATAAGGACTATTTTGCCTTTTGTTCAGCAAGGGCATTATATGTCCACAATAGACTTAGGGGTGCTTATCTTCATATTCCGATTCATCCAGATCATTGACAGTTCCTGAGATTCTCTTTTCTAGACAAGCATTACCAATTTGTTGCTCTTCTTTTTGGGCTAGCAACAGCTCCAAGGATTTTTTTCAAAGGTTCTCGGTGCCCTACTCTCTGTAATCAGAGAGCGGGGTATAGCGGTGTTTCCTTATTTGGACGATATCTTGGTACTTGCTCAGTCTTTACATTCTGCAGAATCTCACACAAATCAACTAGTGTTGTTTCTTCAAAGACATGGTTGGAGGATCAATTTACCAAAAAGTTCCTTGATTCCTCAGACAAGGGTAACCTTTTTAGGATTCCAAATAGATTCAGAATCCATGACTTTGTCTCTAACAGACAAAAGACGTCTGAAATTGGTTTCAGCTTGTCGGAACCTTCAGTCTCAGTCATTCCCTTCAGTAGCTATGTTCATGGAGGTTTTAGGTCTCATGACTGCAGCATTGGACGCGATCCCCTTTGCTCGTTTTCACATGAGACCTCTTCAGCTTTGTATGCTGAACCAATGGTGCAGGGATTATACAAAGATTTCACAATCAATATCCTTAAATCCCAATATTCGACTATCTCTGACTTGGTGGTTAGATCACCACCGTTTAGTCCAGGGGGCCTCTTTTGTTCGTCCAACCTGGACTGTGATTTCAACAGATGCAAGTCTTTCAGGTTGGGGAGCTGTCTGGGGATCTCTGACAGCGCAGGGGGTTTGGAAATCTCAAGAGGCGAGATTACCAATCAATATTTTGGAACTCCGTGCGATTCTCAGAGCTCTTCAGTTTTGGCCTCTTCTGAAGAGAGAACTGTTTATTTGTTTTCAGACAGACAATGTCACAACTGTGGTGTATGTCAATCATCAAGGTGGGACTCACAGTCCTCAAGCTATGAAAGAAGTATCTCGGATACTTGCATGGGCGGAATCCAGCTCTTGTCTAATCTCTGCGGTCCATATCCCAGGTATAGACAATTGGGAAGCGGATTATCTCAGTCGCCAGACTTTACATCCGGGAGAATGGTCTCTTCACCCAGATGTGTTTCTTCAGATTGTTCAGATGTGGCGGCTTCCAGAAATAGATCTGATGGCTTCTCATCTAAACAGGAAACTTCCCAGGTATCTGTCCAGGTCCAGGGATCCCTTGGCGGAAGCAGTGGATGCGTTGTCACTTCCTTGGAATTATCAACCTGCTTATCTCTTTCCGCCTCTAGTTCTTCTTCCAAGAGTGATTTCCAAAATCATAATGGAGCGTTCATTTGTACTGCTGGTGGCTCCAGCATGGCCACACAGCTTTTGGTATGCGGATCTTGTTCGGATGTCCAGTTGCCAACCTTGGCCACTTCCGTTAAGGCCAGACCTTCTATCTCAAGGTCCATTTTTCCATCAGGATCTCAAATCATTAAATTTGAAGGTATGGAAATTGAAAGCTTAGTGCTTAGTCATAGAGGTTTCTCTGACTAGGTGATTAATACTATGTTGCAGGCTCGTAAATCTGTGTCTAGAAAGATTTATTACCGAGGAAGACTTACCTTTCATGGTGTTCTTCTCATACAATTTCTTGGCATTCTTTTAGAATTCCTAGAATTTTACAGTTTCTTCAGGATGGTTTGGATAAGGGTTTGTCTGCAAGTTCCTTGAAAGGACAAATCTCTGCTCTTTCTGTTCTGTTTCACAGAAAAATTTGCTAATCTTACTGACATTCATTGTTTTGTACAGGCTTTGGTTCGTATCAAGCCAGTTTCTCCTCCTTGGAGTCTTAATTTGGTTTTGAGGGCTTTACAGGCTCCTCCTTTTGAGCCTATGCATTCTCTGGACTTTAAATTACTTTCTTGGAAAGTATTGTTTCTTTTGGCCATCTCTTCTGCTAGAAGAGTTTCTGAATTATCGACTCTTTCTTGTGAGTCTACTTTTCTGATTTTTCATCAGAATAAGGCGGTTTTGCAGACTTCTTTTAAATTTTTACCTAAAGTTGTAAATTCCAACAACATTAGTAGAGAAATTGTTGTCCCTTCGTTGTGTCCTAATCCTAAGAATTCTTTGGAAAGATCTTTACATTCTTTGGACGTGGTTAGAGCTTTCAAATATTATGTTGAAGCTACTGAAGATTTCAGAAAGACTTCTAGTCTATTTGTTATCTTTTCTGGTTCTAGGAAAGGTCAGAAGGCTTCTGTCATTTCTTTGGCATCTTGTTTAAAGCTTTTGATTCATCATGCTTATTTGGAGTCGGGTAAATCCCCACCTCAGAGGATTACGGCTCATTCTACTAGGTCAGTTTCTACTTCCTGGGCTTTTAAGAATGAAGCTTCTGTTGATCAGATTTGCAAAGCAGCAACTTGGTCTTCTTTGCATACTTTTACTAAATTCTACCATTTTGATGTTTTCTCTTCTTCAGAAGCAGTTTTTGGTAGAAAAGTTCTTCAGGCAGCTGTTTCAGTTTGATTCTTCTGCTTATAATTTCAGTTTTTTTCATTATAAGATTAAAACTTTTTGATTTGGGTTGTGGATTCTTTTTCAGCGGAATTGGCTGTCTTTATTTTTATCTCTCCCTCTCTAGTGACTCTTGCGTGGAGTTCCACATCTTGGGTATTTGCTATCCCATACGTCACTAGCTCATGGACTCTTGCCAATTACATGAAAGAAAACATAATTTATGTAAGAACTTACCTGATAAATTAATTTCTTTCATATTGGCAAGAGTCCATGAGGCCCACCCTTTTTGTGGTGGTTATGATTTTTTTGTATAAAGCACAATTATTCCAATTCCTTGTTGATGCTTTCGCTCCTTTCTTATCACCCCACTTCTTGGCTATTCGTTAAACTGAATTGTGGGTGTGGTGGGGGGTGTATTTATAGGCATTTTGAGGTTTGGGAAACTTTGCCGCTCCTGGTAGGAATGTATATCCCATACGTCACTAGCTCATGGACTCTTGCCAATATGAAAGAAATTAATTTATCAGGTAAGTTCTTACATAAATTATGTTTTTAAAATGGTGGAAATAGGGGGTCAGCCCACGCTGATCCCCTATGTCAACCTAAATCCTAGTCTTTCCTCGTTCATAAGACCAGATCTGCCATTTCTGCGCACTCTTAGCATTCGTTTGCCCCCTGTAACAATTAGCATCAGCTGACACAATTTCTCTCGTGAAGGACATTTCCTTGCAGGATATCACACACTCGCTCTCACTCATAAAGGGATCTAGCAGCCCCTCAGGGTAACTCACTGGGGGACTGAGAGCAATTCATGCTATGCTAAGGCCAGATACTCCACTGTTCACACCTACCCCAGTATGCTCTCTCACATTCCCACACACTGCATCAGGCATCCCATTGTCACAATCAATGGCAGTATAACTCTTTTTACTGGCCCAATACAGTACTGGTACAGGTTCAGGTAAATCACCATTAACCCTAGCCTCTCCCTCCCAGCACCCAGGTTCAATAGAAGCAACATTGTTACAAACATTTTCAATACATCCCTCCCTAGGCTCTCCCTCCCAGCGCCCAGGTTCAATAGAAGCAACATTGTCACAAACATTTTAACCCCTTAAGGACCAGCGACGTACCCTGTATGTTGCTGGCCTTTTTTTGGGACTTGATTGTTTTATAGCGTGGTCTTTCCACCAGCATTGAGACTGCTCTATTCTACAAAGCCTGCTGGAGGGAGGGCATTAATAGCGTGTTCTTGCTAGACTCATGATATTATGTCCTGAAAAACCCTTTAACGACCAGTGACATACAGGGTACATTGTGGTCATTAAGGGGTTAAATACATCCCTCTTCATCAGAACAAGACATTACTGGTGTACACAAAGGCAGAGCTGCATTAACCCTCAGCCCCCCCTCCCAGCCATCATGTTCAAGGGAATCATCCTTTATCCTTTGGTGGGATACCTCCAGCTCTGGTGCAGCGAGCGATGTGTCCATCCCTAGCTTCCCCTCTGGGTCCCCCAAAGTATCACACAGTACCTTAGTTGGTGCAGGGCCCTCTACTGGCCTTTCCAGGTTGCAGGTGTTGTCTTCTGGGGCTTACTGACAAAGCATCCGGCCCACATCATCCCCCAGCAAAACAACAGGGATATCCGCAGAAATCCCCACCTCCTGCCAACCTTTTCCCACACCCCAATCCAGGTGCACACATGCCGCAGGGCACTCCCTGCTAACTTCTTCATTATCCACAGTCTCTCCTGGGATAATATCCTCTGCCACTTCAGGGTGCACCAAGCGATATCCAGCCCCAGTGTCCTGAAGTCTCATGGTCACACAGTCTCCCTCTGTGACGCTCTGCAGATTACCTGCTGACCCACCCACAAACAAAGCTGCTGCAGGTTTCTCTGCTGAATTCCCACCCCAGACTTCATGTTGAGGGTTCTCCTTGGTGGGGCAGGCAAAACTCAGGTGCCCAAACTCGTGGCACCAAATGCATGGGCAGGTATCCCCCTTGCCCAATGCAACTTCTGCTCCCTTGATGGGAGATGTTCCAGGGGAAGGTACTTCCGTAGAATCAGTTGTCAGTTGCTGGCACATTCCCTCCCTCCAGGGAGGTGATATAGCTTGCACAGTGGAACACTTGGCTACTGGGGCTTCGTTGTTAGTGCTGTCTATAGCCCCTGCTGCTGAATCGGGTTCCATTTCCAGGAGCACTCTTCTGGCCAACGGGCTCACTGTCTGGCAAATATATTGCAAAAATTCTGGGTACAGGAAAGGTGCCTCGGTTATGGTAAAGTCAAAAACCTCTAGCACATGTCTCCACTGGGTATCCCTTATAGCTATTTAGTGCTCTCTTTTTCTCTCAGCAGCTTCTCTCTCTCTTTTTCTCTCAGCAGCCTCTCTCTCTTTTTCTCTCAGCTGTCTCTCTCTCTCTCTTTTTCTCTCAGCTGCCTCTCTCTCTCTTTTTCTCTCAGCTGCCTCTCTCTCTCTTTTTCTCTCAGCTGCCTCTCTCTCTTTTTCTCTCAGCTGCCTCTCTCTCTTTTTCTCTCAGCTGCCTCCCTCTCTCTTTTTCTCTCAGCTGCGTCTCTCTCTCTCTTTTTTTCTCAGCCGTCTCTCTCTCTTTTTCTCTCAGCTGCTTCTCTCCCTCTCTTTCTCTCAGCTGCCTCCCTCTCTCTTTTTCTCTCAGCTGCATCTCTCTCTTTTTCTCTCTTGATACTGGAGGATCAGTTCCATTCTTAGTTTGGGTTCAACATCCCCCAAGTATCTGAGTACTGTCTGTAGCTCAGACTCCTTTTCACTCACAGGGGTAACAGCAGTAGGGATCATCTCCTGGGTTACAGGAGGGTCATCAGTGTTGGGTACCAGGTCTTGAGTTACAGCTTCCACAGTAACCCTTTCTGTGACTGTTTCAAACTCTGTTGTGAGGCCCTCTGCCTCCAGCAATTTCAGTATCAGCTGTTCTTTCCCTTTGCCAAGAATAATAATTCCTCTTTTATTGCAAAGAAACTCCAGAGACCATTCAGGCATTCTCCTATATTCTTCCATACTGAGCGTAGCAACAAACAGCAAGAGGGAGGGAAAAAGAACTGCTTCTTTGCACTGTAATATCAATGTAATTAGGCAAAGAGTTCTGTCTTTGGGAAATTACACAAAAACATGTAATTTCTTTTAGTACTATACAAATAGCACTAAAAAACTCTAAATATCCCCACCGCTGCCAGACAGTTTGTGATGAATCAAACCTGCTCAACGTCACAATAGAGGGATGTGGGCATGAGGGGGTTAATGGCACACAGCTCTGGTTCCCTTATCCTTGCAACTCTGCAAAAGGACCTTAAAAGAGACACCACTTTAGCCCCAATCTTGTCCACGCTGCTCTAACAATCCCACCGCTGCCACCAGTTTGTGACAAATCAAGCCTTCTCAGCGTCACAATAGAGGGGCGTGGGCATGAAGGGGGTAATGGCACACAGCTCTGGTTCCCTTATCCTTGCAACTCTGCAAAAGGACCTTAAAGGAGACACCACATTAACCCCAGATCTTGGCCACGTTGCTCTAACAATTTCTCTTTCTGCAACTACTCCACATGATTGTATCATGACAGTATTACACTGTTTATTTCTGCTTAAAGCATTAATGCATTTTAAATATAAAGAAGCATAAAAGCTTTATTTACTTTGAGGAAAATGTATTTCGTGCTTAATTAAAAAACACTGGGGGGGAAACTGCTTATGGTGCATTCCGCTGTCCTTCAGATGTGCGCTTCATTCATTTGCCACAAGCTGCCACTATGGGTGTAATTAACCTTTTAGAATGCATTGAAACTGCTGGAAGCATTAGTGCCTTAGGTGTTTTCTGATGAAGCAAGGGAGTTTTATTCAAGATACATCATCTTTTTATAAGACCATTAAAGTAAAAAAAAGTCAAATGCTCTAATATGTTTGAACTTTTTAATTTGAATACTTTTGACCCCTGACTATTGTTTAAATCCCACAGCAGCGCTAGTCACATGACTCAGATGTGAAACTAGCGCTGCTGATTGGATCAGTGACATTTTCCTCTCAGGAACAGC